>NC_056732.1:1818999837-1819044837 GCF_019279795.1 Protopterus annectens
TATTACCTTCTTCAAAAATAAACACTACATTTATAATTAAGTCAATAAATGATAAAACTAATAAAATGAAGTCAAAACAAATAACCAAATTGAACCGATGTACAATGTTTAAAGGCCTGAACGATATAATAACATTATTAAAGCTCCAGCAAGCAGTTTATTTTGTTTCACTCCCTTAAACAAAAGAAGCAGGATTCTGTAAGTAAAAGTCAATGAGAAAAAGTAATTTTTTCCAAGGATTATTAGATGCGGTGGTGGTGCTGCGGTAGCGTTGTCACCTCACAGTATGACGTTGTCCTGTTCGATTCTCAGCTAGAGCATCTTCTGTGTGGAGACATGCGTGAATGGGCGTACCTTCGTTGAAGGTTGTGCATCAGGGCGGGCAACTCGGCACGTAAAAATCTACTGCCAATCATTAGCGGACCGGAGTTCCGCTGTGGTGACCCCTAACCAGGAAAAGCCAAAAGACACAACAACAACAACATTAGAGAAAGGTTTAGGATGAATCTTATGTTCTTTTTCTAGATTCTCTGAAGGCTGTTTCTTTCAATAAAGACAAAATGTCTTCAAAAGATGGCGAGTTGGTTGATTACCATTTCCTGGTAATGCATTTGCATGCTACAGCAAGGATAGTCTATAATAAAAAATAGATCAACATTCTTTAAAACACAGCTGTAACAAACATTAAATACTAGAAACTTTGCTAGATAAAAGGTATCCAAAAATAATCATTTATATTACACCAAAGTAAGTTTTAAAGAAGGGCAACCATAAAAAATATTAATCTAATTTGCTTTGCAATCTTATAAACATTTCCACCAATTTAATTTGTTTTCTCCATTAAATGTAGCTATTTTATTTGGAGTTAAGAAGGCTCTATGTACAAATGTCCAATTAAATATACACCATTGATGAGACCAAGAAGTATGTTTAATAGTAAATAATATTTGAGGTTTGTTTTCAGGAGTAGTAAAGGAAATATGCATTGTAATATGTTTCTAGAATTTATCATTTAAACATATTTTATAAAGTTTGAAATTAAATTATCAGTATTTGATTTAATGTATATAATTTCATAGACATAATGACTTTATGAATTTCACTAAAATGTGAGGTAGAAAGAGATAAACATTTCTTGAGAGTGCGTTTTAACATTTTGTATTAATAGCCAGCCTTGAGGATTTAAGTTAAATTATATAATGCGTTGTTGAAAATCTTTGACTTTTTAGTCTTTAATACAATGTTGCCAACAAATGAAATTCATGTTCTCACATTTAATGAATCTTTAATGAAAATACTACTATGTGATTTTTAAAAGATGTTTCTGGTAATACTGTGAGGAATTAGAGTCAAGCCAAATGTTTTAATCTGTATTAGAAAAAATAAAATTCTCAAGTCTTTACAATAATACCTAAATATTTGTACAGATGGCGCAGTGGTGCAGCGGTAGTGTTGTCACCTCACAGCAAGAGGTTCTCAGGTTTGATTCTTGGCTGGGGTGCCTTCTGTGCGGAGTCTGCATGTTCTTCCTGAATTTGTGTGGGTTTTCTCTGCATGCTCCAGTTTCCTCCCACATTACAAAGACATGTGTATGGAGTATTTCTCCCTGGGCCACTGCTGAAAATTGGCTTTGTTCCAAGTCAGACTTTCCCGGTTAACAAATGTTAAATAAATTGTAATTTGAGGGAGAGGAAATGTATTGAATACAGTTGGGAAGATAATGCCAGAAGAAATTATCTTGACTAATCAAACTGTTATTTTGTAAGAATTAAATGCAAAGTTTTCCGATTAGAATTGTTATTATGATCAACCCAGTTTAATGTAGTTTTGAAAATTATTGCTTTAAAATAACTATCAATATCTAGAAAATTGATTCCTTCCAAGTTCCCATGTTCTAATATGATGTTGAAATGCTATTCTAAGTTTATTAGGGAGCCAAAGAAATTTTAATAATTGTTTATTAATTGCACTGTATCTTCAAAAGAAATAAAACTGTTATTCCATTTAAAAATATGATTAGTTGTGTTTATGATATTTTCATAATTAACTGTATTTATTTTATCAGCATATTTTAATACAATAATACCTAGATACTCAAATGAGGAAATTTGAACGCCAATAATATGTTTCTTATGAATTTGAAGTTTTTTTCTTTTTATTTAAAATTATATGTTTGGAACCCAGCCACTGGGGATGCATAAGCCAGTGCATTTCTTCCTGCCTGTCCCAAGCCCAGATAAATGGGGAGGGTTAACTCAGGAAGGGCATCTGGTGTAAAACTTTTGCCAAATGACATATGTGGAAAGCAATACAGATTTCCATACCGGATTTGTTGAGGCCGGGGTTAACAGTGACCGCCGCCAATACTGTTAGCCAATAGGGTGTTGTGGAAATTGCACTACTGTTGGCTGAAGGAGAAAAAGAGGAGGGAAGATATGCCCAAAGGCAGGAAGAGAGTAGGAAGGTTAGTAGTGTGGTAGTGAGGGTAGGAACTTTGAATGTTTGCAGTATGACTGGTATAGGTAGAGGGCTAGCTGATATGATGGAGAGATGGAAGGTTGACATATTGTGCCTGCAAGAGACCAGATAGAAGGGGAGTAAGTCCAGGTGTATCGGAGGTGGGTTCAAATTGCTCTATTATGGTGTGGATGGGAGGAGAAATGGGGTAGGAGTTATCCTGAAGGAACAGTATGCCAAGAGTGTTTTGGAGGTGAAAAGAGTGTCAGACTGATGTTTATGAGGCTGGAAGTTGACGGTGTGATGATGAATGTTAGTGCATATGCTCCACAAGTCGGGTGTGCGATGGATGAGAAAGAAAAATTTTGGAGTGAGTTGGATGAAGTGGGGATGAGTGTACTCAAGAGTGAGAGAGTGGTGATTGGAGCGTATTTCAATAGGGATGGTGAATGGAACAGAGGGGATGAGGAAGTGATGGGTAGGTATGGTGTTAAGGAGAGGAATACATAAGGTCAGATGATAGTAGATTTTGCGAAAAGGATGGACATGGCTGTGGTGAATACATATTTTAAGAAGAGGGAGGAGCATAGGGTGATGTACTAGAGTGGAGGAAGATGCACACAGTTGGATTATATCCTACGTAGGAGAGCCAGTCAGAAGGATATTGGAAACTGTAGTAAAGTGCTGTCAGGGGAAAGTGTAGTTAGGCAGTATAGGATAGTGGTCTGTAGGATGACAGTGATCAAGAAGGAGGGGAAGTGTGAGGC
This sequence comes from Protopterus annectens, assembly GCF_019279795.1. Taxonomy (NCBI): domain Eukaryota; kingdom Metazoa; phylum Chordata; order Ceratodontiformes; family Protopteridae; genus Protopterus; species Protopterus annectens. The sequence goes on from NC_056732.1 coordinate 1,819,003,062, forward strand.
CAGTGCCAAGGATCAAATGGTGGAAGTTGAAAAAGGGTGATTGTGAGGTGGAGTTCAGGGAAGAGTTAAGACAGGCACTGGGGGGTAGTGAAGAGTTACCAAATAGCTGGGTAACTACAGCAGAACTGGTAAGGGAGGTAGCTAGAAAGGTGCTTGGTGTGACATTTGGACAGAGGAAGGAAGACAAAGAGACCTGATGGTGGAATGAGGAAGTACAGGAGAGTATACAGAGAAAGAGGTTGGCAAAGAAGAAGTGGAATTGTCAGATAGAAAAAGAAAGTAGACAGGAGTATAAGGAAATGAGGCATATAGCAAAAAGAAAGGTGTTGAAGGCTAAGGATAAGGCATATGAAGAGTTGTATGAAAGGTTGGACACTAAGGAGGGAGAAAAGGACCTGTACCAACTGGCTAAAAGGAGAGTCCGAGCTGGAAAAGATGTGCAGCAGGTAAAGGTGATAAAGGATAATGAGGGAAATGTACTCACAAGTGAGGAGAGTGTGTTGAACAGATGGAAAGAGTACTCTGGGGGCTGGATTATCATGTTTGTGGATGACAGTGTGATCTGTAGTGAGAGTAGGGAACAGATTGAAGAGACCCTGGAGAGGTACAAATATGCTCTAGAGAGGAGAGGAATTAAGGTCAGCAGGACTAAGACAGAATATGTGTGTGTGAATGAGAGGAAGGATAGAGGAATGGTGAGGATGCAAGGAGTAGAGTTGGGGAAAATGGATGAGTTTAAATACTTGTGATTAACAGTTCAGAATAATGGTGAATGCAGGAGACAGGCGAAGAAGAGAGTACATGCAAGGTACAGTGGGTGGCAAAGATTGTCAGGCATGATTTGTGGCAGATGGGTACCAGTAAGAGTGAAAAGGAAGGTCTACAAAAGGGCAGTGAGACCAGTATTGTTATATGGGTTGGAGATGGTGGCATTGACAAAAAGGCAGGAGTCAGAGCTGGAGGTGGCAGAGCTAAAGATGTTAAGATTTGCACTGGATGTCACGAGGATGGACAGGATTAGGAATCAGTATATTAGAGAGTCAGCTCAGGTTGGACAGTTTGCAGACAAAGCTAGAGAGGTGAGATTGTGTTGGTTTGGACGTGTGCTGAGGAGGGATGCTGGGTATATTGGGTAAAGGATGCTAAGGATGGAGCTGCCAGGTAAGAGGAAAAGAGGAAGGCCTAATATAAGATTTATGGATGTGGTGAGAGAGGACACGCAGGTGTTTGTTGTGACAGAGCAAGATGCAGAAAGCAGGAAGAAATGGAAACAAATGATTCACTGTGGTAATCACTAACGGGAACAGCCGAAAGAAGAAGATTTAATATTATATGTTTGGATTTAGTTTGGTTAAAAGAAGACCAGAAATGAATTGAAATAATCTTATCATAAACTGTAGTTCAATAAGAGAAGATTTTGAGTTAGAAAGAGTTAATAAAACATCACCTGCAAGTAACATAATTTTAGAAGTGCATTCATTAAAGATGTTTATGCCAAGAATATTTGGATTTGTTTGTAATAAAATAAACATTTCTATTGCTAAAGCAAACAGTATTGGAGGAAGAGGACCGCCTTGTTTATTACCTCTAGTTAATGGAATATGTTCTGATATGAAGGGACCAATTTTAACATAAGCAGTTCTATTTTTATAAATACTGTTTAATTTTCCTAAAAGTTTTATTACTTTTTTAAATACATCCAGAAGTTTAAATAAATAATTCCAATTTAAATAATCAAAAGCTTTTTCTGTATCCAAACTAAGTAATAAAGCTTTTTCGTTTTCATTGTTCAAAATATATAATAGATAAAATATGTTTAATATTATCATGAGTATGTCTTTGATAAAGCCTGTTTGATCAAAGTTAATTACTTGAGTTATAGGTTCTTTTAACCTATTAGTAATAGTAGGGATGAATATTTTATAGTCACTATTCCAAACTGAGATAGGTCTGTAAGAAGAACATAATTGAGGATTTTTATTTTCTTTTAAAATAGGAACAGTTAATGAGTGTTTCCAAGCAGGAGGGATGATCTTTTGAGATTGAATATCAGTTAATGATTTATGAAAAAAACAAAATGATGGGAGGAGGAAAGGTTTATAAATTTCTATTACACCATCAATACATGTAACTTTATTAGGTTTACTGTTCTTAATTTATCAGTAATTTATTTTTAAGAAATTTGTTTATGTAAGTCATCTTTTAATTTTGATGAGATTTTCTCAATACTAAGGGAATTAAGCTCTAAATGAGAGGTTTTAACATCTAAATTAGAGTTTTGATTTTGCTACATATACTGAAATTTGAAAGCATCAAGTGTAACACCAATATCTGTGGTATTATTCTATTTTCCCTGTGACACCCGTGCCCTGGCCCAGCAATCAAGGAGCCTTAATCCTCACCACTAACACCTCCATAAATGAGGAAAAGATAACAAATACACACAGCAAAGTGCAATTTCCCTTAAGAGCACACAGAGATCACAGTCAGTCCAGGGCTGGTCGGTCCCTTGCTCTGCAGGTCCCCAATAAGACACTCCACTGGCACAGCTATAGGGTCCAGATAACAGCCTAGCTGGGCAAGCTAAAATCTCCAGCACTTTCTCTGTCCAACCAGTGCTTCATGTCCCTGCCCAAGTAGCTGACACACACTTTCAGATAAGTTTATACAACCACACAAACACTCCTGGGGAAGGCTGGCACAGGTTCTCAGGCTGTGCCTCTTTTACCCAGACTATACAGCAGTACCAGCTGCCACCACCCAGCTAATATTATCAGCTACCCAAAGGCCCTTAAAAGGGTGTCCAATTATTACTGTGCAATATTATTATCCAGTTGGTAGTATGACTAATCAGTCAAGGCTTATTTAGAGTGACTTGGGCAGTAAACTCTAGAAATATGCAATGTACTCTAGAGCTTAACTTATCTCTACACAAACCAGCCACAGTTAAAAGGTTTTAAAATATTTAATAATAAATAATTAAAACCACAAGACAATACTTTCTACTACACAGTGCTAGTCAAAAGAGTTCAGAGATCACACAGAAATACTTAAAATAAATCAATAGCACAGTTCTGACATCACAGAAAAACACGTCTTGTTTCTAGCTATCTCTAAAAGAAAACACAAGTCTAAGATAACTTACATAAGACAACAGCAATGCTGATGAGTTGGATGAACAAGACAAAAATGCTTAATGCCTTTTGATTCTCTCTGTTTAAATTGCTATTGCAGTTCTGACAAACATTACATCATCTTTTTACACTTTCCTGGTGTTACCAGGCTACACATTAACTACATTTACATTTTTAACATCTCCCTTTTGTTATTTGCAGCTGGTCAGGAGCAGAGCAATAAAAATGCATTTGCATGTTTAAATCTAGCAATTTAACTCTTGGTTAAAAGAATAGAAAGCATTTCTTCATCTAGACTTTTTGGCACCACTGTCCACTTCAAAGGGTCACCACATGCTTTTACTGGGTCAGTAGAGAGCACTGTTGCCACATTTTTGCAACAAAATTTTTTTCATTTAAGACAACAAGCCTGTGTCTTACATTGATATTTACAAATGATGGAATTATCTGCACAATTCTATCTGGCTAGGTTGGCAGCCTTCACATTCCCTCATGTCTAATTTCTAAAATATTATTAATGTTTGATTTAACTATTATTGATAGATTATGCATATGTCTGGAAGATAATGAAGAGAAAGTCATCTTTAATCTTTTTAGAATAAAATTTGATTTATGAGATAAAATATCTAAGTAACTCTTAGTTAATGATTTTGTTTATTTTATGATAGATTTAATATCTTTAGAATATTTAGCCTCAGCCAGAAGAAGTTGAGATTGAATGTTTTGTACATCTTCATCCCATTACTTGATTTTATTTTTATACCAAGTTATAATTTTACCAAAGATTTAAGCTTTTATTGTATCCCAGATCATAATTATATTAACTTCAGCAGTTTTTTGGTTTTCAAAAAGCATTAGTTCAGAGATCAACCAAGGTTTGTATTTTTTAAGTTTATTTATGTAAGATAGACCTCTAGGTGAAGAAGGTATTTTTTTAAATTATTAAAAACAGAGCCCAAAAAGCAGCAATATAGCAGAAACAAATATAAAATCCCTTGTGAACAAGGAGCAAAAGATCCAGGCTGAGAATGTATTCCAAAATAACAGCAAGAAATCCACAAATAAATGTTCAGGTACCAGTTTATTAACAGAGGACACAAGCGCTTTCACAGTTGCTTCTTCAGGTGTAACTCCTGCCACAAAAGCACACACCTTATATACTCTTCCTAATTAGTCTAAATAATCAATTAACATACTAAAACATTTAAAAAGATAGTACACATGGAAATAATACCTAATTGAAATGCATTTATATTACAAGATACACATATTAAAACATTTTAAAAGATAGTACACATAAAAACATAAATAAATATTATCTAATTGAAATGCATTTATGATAGTGGACAGTGAAATTATGTATGTATATATATATATATATATATATATATATATATATATATATATATATTCATATAAAGATTATGTTTATTCATTTAAAATATATTTATTTAAAAATATATATTTATTTATTTAAAAATGTATGTGTGTGTGTATATATATATATATATATATATATATATATATATATATATATATATATATATAAATATTAACAAGACAAAAATATATATATTAATGAATGTATTTAAATTTAAAATTTTTGAACATGTTAGAAATGTTAAAAATGAATCAAGATTCATCTATTCAATGGTCTATTATGAAGCACAGGCTTAATAGGAATGCCCTCGTTAAGACCATGTCCAAAACTAGATCTGAGCCTCACAATCCATTTTGCTTCCGTATCCTCAGTTCTAGCTCTTACATCACCACCCCTGCCATTCTCATATATAAGAGATAAAACTCTAAACTTAAATACATGATCATCTCCCATGGCACTAATATGTTTAGCTAGAGCATTAGTCTTTGACTTCTTCCTAACATGATACAGATGCTCCCTGATTCTTTCTCTAAGGGTTCTATCAGTTTTGCCTATATAAAAACAGTGGCATAACTGACATTCTGCTAAATAAACCACATGTGAACTATCACATGTAGCACCTACCCTAAAATTCATTAATATATATATTTTTGTCTTGTTAAAGAATTATTACCTCTGGTCTCTTAGATTTAAAAGTGGACTACACTAGAATGCTATAGTTACTTGGATTCCAGTTATCTTTTTCCACGTTTATTATGTGTTTCCTGAAAAAAAATCACTTGAGCTTTATTTGCATTCAGGAAATGTATTAAATTTTATCTTTTCCTTGGATTATTCATACCATTAATGTTTGAAGATATCGAAGAGAAAACCATCTAAAAATCTGGTACCAATGTTTTAAATTTATTTTTTATCGTTGAAGGAAGTAAACATTCTAATTTTAAACAAAGTATGTCTTTATTGTAACTGTGAAACAAGGAATTAGTGATTCAGGCCATACATGAAAATATAAGAAATAAAATAAAAATAATAACAACCATGTTGGCAGTCATAAATGTTACTTATAAACATGAAATTAACCAAATTCCTAACCCAGTAGATAAATAAAGACTCTATCAGGTTTCCCATCACTACCCAACCAAAAAATGGATTTAAACGATAAAAGAAAAATAGTATCTGATTGAACGCTGCAGTTAATAAAGCAGTTTAGGGAGGCATTAGGTTATTTCATTCATATCTGATATTAATCTTACAAGTTTAGATATAGTAAAACAATCCCATAACTTTCTCTATGATCTGTAAGAGCTTTTAAGAGCTCTTAGAATGATAAGGATTATAACAAACTTGAATCCCAGATAAGTAAAATGCATGTGAATCTATTAATTTAAGTATATATGACTAATAAATTAAAATTCTGTACCTATAACAGCTAAATAAAATAATGAAGTTAAACTTTATTTGCTCATATAGAACAAATAAATGTAAAGGAATTAGAGATTTTTCCCTCTTTTTATTTATTTTTTTCTTTTTTTCTTTCCTTTCCCTTCTCTTTTTTATTCTCTTCCCCTCCTTTCACTCACCCCTTTCTCTTTATACCACCCTTTCTTTTTATAACAGGTATACATACATATATATCCATATGTGAATACCTATGTACAATAAATATCTGCTGATATTCAAAGATGTTAGCTATTCAGACAACTTTACAAAGTTATAAATGAGCATAAGTGAAGAGAGAAAAAAGACATAAATAAGTATATCATAAAAATGGAACAGTCAGCTGCATGTCAGGTGCCAAGAACCACCACATAACGCATGCACTCAAGTCACTCCACAACAAGTACAAATATGACTCTGTCATTGTCCATGCTGGAGTGAATGATTTAAGACGTACCTCCCTGGACTACATGAAAAGAGACATGGAAGAGCTCTTCAATCATGTGGCCCAGGCAGGTATGACCCTAGCCCTGAGTAGCATCCTCCCTTCACCCAGAATGATACCACAGTATAAGGACAAAATGATTGACTTCAACAATTGGCTAAGCTTCTGGTGTCATTAAAAGGGGATCCAGTATCTGTCTGCCTGGGAAGACATGATCGACAAACCATGATGCTTTGCCAGAGATGGTCTGCACCTGTCACCCCTGTGATTCAGGTTACTGGCTAAAGCTCTTGCCACCCCTATAGTGCCTTTTTTAGGCAAGGTTCAAAGGATAAAACCACTACCATAACAGATACAAGCATGCAAAATCTGAAGGTAATGCTACTCAATGTTAGAAGTGTAAACCTCAAAATGCACTCTCTTGAGGCACTATTAAAAATGGAGAACATTGATATCTGTGCAGTAACTGAGACCTGGTTCAAGGCTCCAGAGAGCACCCCTGCAATACCAGGCTACAACTCTTACCACACTTTTCGGCCACAAAACCAAGACCGAAACACTAAAGGTGGAGGAGTGTCCATATTCACCAAGGATATTCACACATCCAGGCTAGTTGCCCAACACAATGCATCAGAAATTCTCCAGGTGCAACTAACACTAGGTAAGACTGCAATTCAAACTGTAGCTTGCTACAGATCCCCCAATATGCCCCAAGATTCTCACTACACCTTTCTAAACATACCAGAAAATATTAAGATAAAACCAAACACCCTAATACTGGGTGATTTCAACTACCCTGCCATTAACTGGGAAAACTACCCGGGTACCAACTCCTTTTCCCAACGGTTCTTGGAATTCATAAATTCCAACCGCCTGGATCAACTAAACCATTGCCCCACCAGGGGCTCCAATATCCTAGACCTGGTCATTACCAACATGGGAGACAGATGCTCCACACCAGTGGTCACCCCTCATTGGTCAGGTCTGACCATAAGCAAATTACCCTTGACATCCACATCCCACCCCCACCCCCCAGTAAGGAAAGCTCCTTAAAAAACTTCTCCAAAGCCAACTTCATGCTACTGAAGTCAGAAGTGACAAACTTTATGACACCCATGCAGACGGGATCTGAAAGTTCGACTGCAGAATCCTACACTAAGGCACTGTATGAGCACATCCACTTGTGCATGAATCATGCCATCCCAAATAGAACCAAGATGCTCTTCTCCAAAAAAAGGAAGCCAATCTGGTGGTCCCCTGCTATAAACAAACTATACAACAGAAGGAAGAAACTGTTGCAGAAAAGAGGAAAATCCCAGGATGCAAAAAACTCCCTCACCAGCCTCAGTAAGAAGCTGAGATCTCTCATAAAATCCTCAAAAGCTAGTTACGAAAATAAAATTGCCAAAGATTCCAAAGACAACCACAATGCATTCTATAGTTATGTCATGAATCTAAATGACAATGCTCAGGTCTGCTCTGAGCTACAACAGAATTGCATTAAATATACTGATCCCAAGGGTATTGCCAATATCCTAGCAGATCGATTTAGTGCCAACTTCACCCCCCTCTCACCCCCTAAAGGGCCCATCTCAATACCAAAAGATTGCCAAATTCCAGTACTCACGGCCACACAGGTAGAAACCGCACTCTCCAAAGCTAAGAATACAGCATCCATGGGACAAGATGACATCCCAGGCTGTGTACTACATGAACTACAAAATGAACTGGCACCTCACCTAAGTGTCATGTTTAATCATAGCCTCACCTCAGGCTTCGTGCCCACTGAGTGGCGTACAGCTACAGTTATCCCACTCCACAAGGGGGATCCACCTTGGATCCCGGGAACTACCGTCCCATCAGTCTGACAAGCCTGATCTGCAAGGGCATGGAACGCATTATCATGGAACTTATAAACAAAGACATTGGCAACCTTCAAACACTGGACCCCACCCAGTTTGGGTTTGTGAAGGGCCGATCTTGTATCCTGAATCTGATTGACTTCTTTGAATCAGTCTACAGAGCTGTGGATGAGGGTAAGGCAGTCCACACAGCCTATCTGGACCTCACCAAGGCCTTCAACACCATCCCCCACTCTGGAATCATAGATAAACTTACTAAGCTGGACATAAATCCCTACGTCACTCGATGGGATGCCAACTGGCTTACTGACAGAACCCAGACTGTAAAAGTAGCCAACTCCAAATCCAGCTCCAGACAAGTGACAAGTGGAGTACCTCAGGGTTCAGTCCTGGGACCACTCTTGTTTGGCATCTACTTATCTGAAGTACAGGCCAACACTAAGGGACTCTGGCTAACAAAGTTTGCAGATGATTGCAAACTGGGAACCATTATTGAATCCCCAAATGATGTGGATATTCTACAAAAGGGCCTTACAGAAACAGATGCCTGGTGCCAGAGCCATGGGCTGAAGCTTAATGCCAAGAAATGTATAGTTATCCCCTTTGGAAAAAAACATGTATCCATGAATTACCACATAGGTGGCAGTACACTAAACATTGAAAGTGTGATGAGAGACTTAGGGACACAGGTGGACAGTGGTCTCACTTTCGATAACCACATCGCCATAACAGTCTGGAAATCCTTCTATGTGGCACACCTCATCACTAAGGGCTTTTCATTCAGAAAAAAGGAGGTCATTGTCCCACTGTACTCATCCCTCATTAGACCCATTATAGAGTATAATGCCCCATTTGGTATGTACCTCACAAAACATCTGCAACAGCTGGAAAGGCCACAGAAATACCTCACTAAAAGAATCACAGGCCTAAAGCAGATGCCATATGCTGACCATCTAAAAAAACTCCAGCTATACTCTGTGGCATATCATCTACTCACAGGCAATCTCTGCTTAACATACAAGGCCATGTCAAACCCTGAGCTGTTGGACATGCTCCACTTAAAGAAATCCCAATCCCTCAGAGCCACATGCTCCAGGGATCTAAACCTTGTCATCAGAATGAACAAAACATGCTGGAGGGATAGGTTCCTGACCCAGAGACTCCCCATACTCTGGAATAGAATGCCCATACATGTCAAGCAGAGCGCCTCTTTGGCCCTCTTCAAAAGGAACCTTGATGATTGGATGGGAGATAGGAAATTCACCCCGGGATCATGTCAGTCGCCCTGCTAGACAGGGGTCCAGAAAAGTAAATATTGTGGGAAGAAATATCCAGGGAATTGTTATGGCTATGCCTGTATAGGCCCTAGGGCTGATAGCCTAGTACCAACCTAAGAACCTACATGATACTCTGTTAAACATATAAATTATGTGCTAGATTCAAACCCTGTCTCACCTGTATTGTGAGCATTAAAGTATACCAGTTTCCACAGAGAATGTTATTTATGGACAGACAGTACCTGATGTACTCAAATTCTTCTACTTAAAGTAACTGCTCCCCATCACCTGTAGAGATGAATCCATTCTTTCTTGGAAGAGAATCATGATCTCAGATTTGAAGTGCTTATTTTCTTCCTACCAGCTGCGCACTCACTGGAGATCTACTTCATTGAACTTAAGAGATCACACTCATTGGAGATCTACTTCATTGAACTTAAGAGATCAGACTCACTGGAGATCTACTTCATTGAACTTAAGAGATCACACTCACTGGAGATCTACTTCATTGCACGTAAGAGATTACACTCACTGGAGATCTACTTCATTGAACTTAAGAGATCACACTCACTGGAGATTTACTTCACTGAATTTAAGAGATCACACTCACTGGAGATCTACTTCAATGAACTTAAGAGATCAGACTCACTTGAGGCTAAGACAACAGCATCAATGCTAAACATATACAGATATGAACCTTATATAGCCCCAGAATGGACATCTTTATACCTGGGTTGTATATTGATGTCCAATCCCCAAAAGTTATGAATAACACAGGACACAAACACTTTCCAAATGGTAGTCGTATACCAATCTTTAACATATTCTGCTTAACTCAGAATGCATTTTGAACTCTCGTTCTGCAAATACAGGGAATAGATGGCACACAACATTGGACCAGGAATCCCATTTTGGTGTAGCACTTCATACGTTCTCCATGACAAACAAGGGTATGATGAAGGCAGATACTGCCAGCACAGCTATCTAGAAGTTTGTAAATAATTGTCATTTGTGAATATCAACATGATTTATATGGAAGTGTGACAAAGGGAGATACTGCCAGCACAGCTATCTGGAATATTGTAAATAATTGTGTCATTTGTGAATATCAACATGATTTATATGGAAGTGTGACAAATGGAGATACTGCCAGCACAGTTGTCTGGAATTTTGTAAATAATTATATGTCATTGGTGAATATCAACCCAATTTATATGGCAGAGTGACAAAGGAAGATACTGTCAGCATGGCTATCTGGAATTTTGCAAATAATTATGTGTCACTTGTGAATAGCAACATGATTTATATGGAAGTCTGGCAAAGGGAGATACTGCCAGCACATCTTTCTAAAAGTTTGTAAATAATTATGTGTCATTTGTGAATATCAACATGATTTATATAGAAGTGTGACAAAGGGAGATACTGCCAACATGGATATTTGGAACCATGTAAATAATTCTATGTCATTGGTGAATATCAAAATGATTTATACAAGATGCTTGTGTTATAACGGTATTAGAATTGTATGTCATGTGTTTATCAAACTGCTGGTACAGAAGTGTGTCTTGGAAAGGTTTTTGCAAAGTGCTGTTTACAATTTAACCACAGTGTGCTGGAAGAGAACTGAAATGTACATGCACTAGTGTAACTGTTTAAATATATTTTAACATTGGAAACTGGAATACAAGAGGTTAACTTCAGTCCAGAAAAACTTCAGAAAAATAGCTGAAATTAAATTACATTATGGCAGCAAGAGACACAGGTCTGTGCTGTGAACTTTCTTTAGTATCTTCGGAGAGAACTAATTACTGCAATTGTTTTATGACTTCTGGCATCTGCCAAAGATCTGAGGTTTATGTAGTTTCATAGGTAGCTGTAAATACTGCTAGCTTCCAGCTGTGGGGCTCTCACCTGGGATAGAGTCAGATGACAAGAAACAATGTCATTCTGCAAGCTATCCCAGCAGTAGTATTTCAGATATTAATTTAAGAAGTCTCTAAGAGAGACACAGCATTCTGTATTCTGGCATAGACCTGACAATAACTAAAGACACATTCATCACACACCTGCCATGCTTGTTCTTAAGTTAATTAGGGTATAATAACTCTCTTAGATTCAGTCAGGAATCTAATGAAGCTTAGGTTACATATTTTTTTCTTTATTGATCTGAGACTGTCCTGCAATGGTGTTTTAAATTTTTACTGTCAGTTTCAACTCTGATGCCACTGGGAATATATATTTAGTATTCTCTTGTTTTTGTATTACTTATTATTAAATATATTTAAACCTTTCATTGTGGCTGATCTGTGTAGAAGTATTTAAGTTCTGAGAGTACTTGCATATTTATTTGGTGCCGCTGTGTAGGCCACTCCTAATAGCCTTGCTCTTGGTCAAGCTACCATTTGTATTAATAGTAAAATTACACAGTAAGATTGGACTCCCTTTGTTAAGGGCCTTAAAGTAACTGATAAAGAGCTAGCTGGTGGCAGTGATCACTACCTTATAGTCTGGGCAAAAAGGGGCATAGCTAGTAAACCTGTGCCAGCCTTTCCCAGATGTGTGTGCATGTATAAATAAAGCTCATGGTGTGTGTGTGTGTGTGTGTGTGTGTGTGTGTGTGTGTGTGTGTGTGTGTGTGTGTGTGTGTGTGTGTGTGTGTGTGTGTGTCAGTTACTTGGGCAGGGAAACAAAGCACTGCTTGGACAGAGAAGGTGCTGAAGGTCTTGGCTTGGCCACTCAGCTGAGATCTCAACTCTATAGCTGTACCAGTTGGGAGTCTTACTGAGGATCTGGAGAATGAGAGAGAAACCAGCTCTCAACTGACTGTGGTCTCTGTGTGCTCTTATGGGAAATTACACTTGATGTAGAGAGCTGCACCTGGAAATATTGTGTGTGTACCTTGTCATCCTCTCAGTGTACATCCCCCACTGTTGCTAGTGGTGAGGATTGAGACTCCTTGATTACTGGTCCAGGGTTGGGTCGTCCCATTTATTCATTGGCAGTAGTGGGATATCCACATATTGGGATTCACTGGTGTGGATATTGAATTTCTGTAGCCTGTAAAAAGTCACTAATGAGGGTGTCTGTACTCTCAAGCAGCCACATGATGAACATTCAGAGTTTCATATCACAGTAGTTATATTCATTTTTTGTTAGCTTAGTTAGGGGGAGTAGGCAAGGATGTCAGCAGAGGAGTATTGCAAGCTGACAAGTAGTCAGTTGACTGAGATGTGCCAAGGCAAAGGACTGGGGCTTGCCAACCTCACTAAAGCAGAAATGATTGCGGTATTGGGCACAGCTGCATCACAGATCAGCAACCAGGAGGACACCCAGACAGGCCTTGGGGATGACAGCTCTCAGAAAATGGACAGTTCAACCTTTCCAGAGAGGACTTAAAAATCCATCTGGAGTTAAAGAGACTTGAACTGGAGGCGAAATGATTGGCAGTAAAATTAGCAGAGAGACTGCGGTATTTGAAAGCTGAAGAAAAGAAGAAACAGATGGCATTTGAGTCTGCAGACAAACTGAGACATTTGGAAGCCGAAGAAAATGAGATGCAGAGGCAACATGAAAAGGAGATGCTGACATTTCACCAGGGTCATGGAGGTAATGGGGAAGGGAATAACTGACCTCCAGAAGCAATAACGGTCAGTAAATTTCTTCCACAATTTACAAACGGTGATAATTTTGATCATTTTATTTACTTGTTTGAAAGGGTTTGTAAACAGTATAATGTTGACCAAAGGCTCTGGGTATGGTTCCTGACCCTCTTACTCCATGGTAAAGTTGTACCTGCTGTTTCTGAATTGTCTGATACTGACTTGGATAAATTATAGTACTGTTAAAATTATTTATTACAGTGTTTTAAATTAACACATGAAGCTTATAGGAAAAAGTTTCATGAGCATAGACACAAGACAGATGAAAGGGTGTGTGAATATATCGCTGAACTAAGCACTTATTTCCATATGTGGGTGAGTGGGTGTCAGATCACTACTTTTTAAGGGCTGGCAGACCTTTTGGTGAGGGAACAAGCTCTTATCACTTTGCCTGAGAGCATGAGAATCTGGTTAGCAGATAGAGAATGGAATACCGCACATCAGTGGGGTAAAAGGGAGACCTATACCTAGCAAGCAGGGCATCACTGCACAGGAAAGGGATATCCAGTGTTGTTCATGAGTCTAAGGGATCCCATGGTGAGCAGCCTAAACTGGCCCAACAAAGTCTGCCAGTAACAGGGGAAGACACTAGTTTAGGCACATGGCCAGGATCAAGGATTAAACTTTTTAAATGCAATCAGTGGGGCCATGTAGCATATAAATGTCCACAGAAGCAAGGTAGGGAACAAAAGGTGGGAGAGCCAGTACATGGGAAAGACAGAATGCCAGCAATACGTTGTCTGGAAACAACAAGGATACCAAACTGCCATAAGAGGTTATATCATATCTTAGTAGATGAAAATAGGCCACTACCAAGATAGACACAGCCTCTGACCTAACCATTGTGAACCTGCAATGGTTAAAAAGGAGCACTACTTGCTTGTGCAGTCTAATCTAATCAGAGCTTGAGGAGGGACTCCATTCCAAATACTTTTGGCTAGGGTTCACCTTGACTGGGAGGGTGAAAATGGAAGCAAGCAAGTAGGTGTGTTTGAGGATATCCCTGCAGATATCTTGATAGGGAATGATTCTGATAATGCAGTACCTTGTGTGCATGCAGTTACATGCAATCAGTCTTGGAAACAAGCATGTAGGGTTTGGTAGCCTGGGGGGACCCAGACAGACTGCACACTTGAAGCTAGGACTGGTGAGGCGGCTACTTTCAGGGAGGGAGCTACCCTGTAGCAGTGAGACTGAAGGTGAACCATAGCTGCTTGTGGGTACTGATGTTCCCTTGGACAGAGTGACTGCAAGGGCAGAGGTGAGTAGTAGTACCCAGGCTGACAGTGAGGCACTGCTGTCAGAAGATACCAGACTTACTGTGGAAGTGGAGCTGGGAAGGGTTACAAAGAGAGAGTTGAGACAGGCTCAGCTCTCATACCCTACATTACAAGGCTTGAGGGAGATAGCCAGGGAGGCATCTGATTCTCAAGGAAAAGGGGAATCTGTATACTGGAACAAAGGATTACTGTATAGAGAGTGGACCCCTGAGGGGGGATAAAAATTGAGAGAATACAGCAATTGGTAGTGCTCAGAGCCTACTGTCTGGCACTTCCTGCCATAGCCCATGATATTCCCTTTGCAGATTTCAGGTCATATGGGCATAAAGCATACAAGGAGACATATTATGCAGAACTTTTATTGGTCTGTGATTTCCAGGGATGTAACAGGGTACCCCAGGACCTGTGAGCAGTGCCAAAAGGTAGCCAAGGCAGGAGACAAGTTCAAGGCTCCTTTGGTGCCTTTGCCTGTGATTGAGGAGCCATTTCAGAGGGTGGCTATGGATATTTTGGGGCTTCTCAGTACCCCAAGTTCCACAAGGAAGACGTATATCCTAGTGGTAGTAAATTATGCTACCAGATGCCCTGAGACAGTGGCTCTGTCATCCATTGAGGGAGAAAAGGTGGTAAGTGCTTTGTTAGAGATTTTCAGCAGGGTATGTTTCTCAAAAGAGATACTGACTGATAGAGGTGCCAGTTTCATGTCAGACCTGCTGGCTCATCTGTGGGAGTGCTGTGGGGTGAAGCACCTAAGGACCACCCCCAGACTAATAGTCTTGTGGAGAGGTTAAGCTCTACACTAAAGACCATGCTACAGGAGTGAGACAAATATTTGCCCCATCTGCTGTTTGCTTACAGAGAGGTGCCCCAGGAATCCACAAGTTTTTCACCCTTTGAGTTGTTGTTGTATGGGCATATGATGAGGGGACCTCTAGATCTGATTCATGGCAAGCGAGAGGGTGTGTGTGAATCCCACAAGGGGTCTGTTGTGGCATATGTCCTAAACCTCAGGACAAGGCTCAGGGAACTCATGGACTTAGCCCAGGAGAACCTGGCAGAAGCCCAAGAGCAGAAAAAGGTCGGGTATGACAGGAATGCTCAAGCTAGAGAGTATGCTGTAGGGCAGCAGGTTATGGTTCTCATTCCTGTCAGACACAACAAGCTGCAGGCAGCTTGGGAGGGACCCTTCAAATTGGTAAGGAAGGTCAGTGATGTTAACGACATGTCAGAACTGCTAGGCAGGAGGTAGGGCCACAAAGTGTACCATGTGAACATGATGAAACCTTACCATGATAGCATTGGTGCTAAGTATTTGCAGTAGAAGGCAGGGGAATCTGAGGGGGATCTATGGCTAAAGAGAGCCAGCAAGCAAAATCCCAAATTACTGTGTTGGAGCCTAGGGATGCAGCCATATAATACGACAGTGCAGCACCACAGTGGGGTTAGGAATGCCAGTGCAGATGATCTCTCAAGACAGGGTATGGGGTAGTGTATTCCCAGATAGGCTCATCCCTGTCAAGCAACGTTTATCAAGGGTCACTTGAAAAACTAGCTTGAGTCTTCGGGGGGGGGGGGTGTTAAAGAGAGATACTCCCAGCACAGCTATCTGGAAGTTTGTAAATAATTATGTCATTGGTGAATATCAAAATAATTTACATAAAATGCTTGTGTTACAACTGTAGTACAATTGTATATCATCTCTATAAAACTGCTATACATGCATATATACGTACAAATATTTCAAGCACGGGCATTAAAAACCATTCTAACTTGCCAATATACCATAACACTTATTCTCATAAGTGTCCAGGCTGTTCTTAAAAATATCTAACCAGTACTTGCTATAATATAATTTGGTAGTCTGTTCCATGCATCAGCCACTGGATCAGAGAATTTCACTTCATTAAAAAAAAACACAGCTTACTTCCTGGCTGCTGCAACCAATCAAATTCTTGCTTCACTGAAGCAGGACTGATGGAGTGCAGCTTTTAGCTGATATCACAGAATGGTACAGCCAAGGAAGGAGAATAAAAAACTAAATATTTTGGTGCTTTGAATCATGGCGTGGGTGTTAAGGAGAAACCCTTCATTTAAGGCAGTATAGATCAAAATGTAAGTGGGTGCTGTAGCATTCTCCTATATTTGCAAGCACAAAGTCCTGTTTGTTTGAGTCTGTAGTGTGTATATTCACTATTTGGTCAAGGTTTTCTGTACTTGTGAAGTCCAGAAATCTCTGTGCCTGTAGAGCTGAGGTCTGGTAGGATTTCCAATCCATAGAGGGGTAATTAAAGTCTCTCATGAGTAAAGTGTTAGGTTGGATAGTAAGTGCCTCCAGTGGGTCCAAGTATACCTTATGAATTTCTTGGGACATGGAGGATGACCTAGAGTTGGCTAGAATATGGTACGGGATTTTGTCTATGGTAATCTGAACATAGAGGAACTTCAGCACATCATCCTGTCTGACCACCCTAGAGGTATTCCTGCTACTCATGTATATTGAGACACCTTCCTCTTTAGCCCTTGTGTATGCAGATACTGGTCTAAAAGCATGGAAGGCACTGAAATCATGCACTGCCAAGGTACACCCTGCTACTTTAAAAAATATGTCAGTAACTGCACAGATTTCTTTCTTTCTTTTTTCTTAATCTTTATTATAGGTTCATAGGTTCATAGGTTTATACTAGGCTATCTGCCCTAAGGCATTTATAAGCCTAGCCCAAATTTTTGTGGCTTACGCCACCCCTTATATGAAAAAATACTGTGCCCATTAGTTTGTTGTGCCTCTGTCCAGCAGTGACACAGAGATGATTCCCGGGGTAAACCTACGATCTCCCATCCACAGGTCTAGATTTCTCTTGAACAGAGTCAGCGAGGTGCTCTGCCTCACATGGACGGGATTTTATTCCACAGCATAGGGAGTCTCTGAGTGATAAATCTATCCCTCCAGCATGTCCTATTTATAGCCGTGCTAAGGTTTAAGTCGCTTGCTCTAGTGGTTTTGGTGGATTTGGATTTTTGAGGTGGAGTATGTCCATTAATTCGGGTTGGACATGGCCTTGTATGTCAGGCACATGTCACCTCTGAGCAGACGGTATCGACTGAATAGAGCTGGAGTTTATTCAATCTGGCAGCATATGACAGATTTTGGAGTCCCTTTATCCTTTTGGTGAGGAACTTTTGGGGTCTCTCCAATTGCTGCAGATGTCTGGTGAGATACATCCCAAATGGGGCATTGTACTCGATCATTGGTCTGATAAGTGAAGAGTACAGGGAACAATGACCTCACTAGATCTGGATGTGAATCCCTTCATGATCAGGTGGGCAATGTAGAAGGTCTTTCTAACCACTTTAGCAATGTGAGTGTCAAAAGAAAGGCCATTGTCAACCTGGGTCCCCAGGTCCCTGATAACCTCTTCTGTGCTTAGTGGATTGCCACCTATATGGTAGCTTGGGGTTACCTTGTTTTTCCCGAAGGGTATGACTAGACATTTTAGGCGTTTAACTTCAGGCCATGGCTCTGGCACCAGCTATCTGTTTCCGTGAGTCCCTTCTGAAGGATATCCATGTCCGATGCACTTTCCACTATGGCGCCCAGTTTGCAGTCGTCTGCAAACTTTGTCAGCCAAAGTCCTCCCATGCTGGCCTGTACTTCTGAGAAGTAGATGCCAAACAATAGGGGCCAAGGACCGAGCCCTGTGGGACACCACTTGTAACTGGCTTGGAGTCTGACACAGCGCCAGCAACTCTAACCCTGTGGGTTCTGTCCTTAAGCCAGTTTGCAACCCATCTTGTGACATATGGGTTTACATTTAAGCTGGTAAGTTTTTCTACAATACCGAGTGGGGTATTGTGTCGAAGCCTTGCAAGGTCAAGGTAGGCTGTATGGACTGCCTTTCCCTCATCAATGGCCTTGGTGACTGTTTCGAAGAAGACGACCAAGTTCAAAAGGCATGATCTTCCCTTGACAAAGCCAAACTGGGTCGGGTCCAATGTCTGCAAGTCCCCTATATCTTTGTTTATGAGCTCCATTATGATCCTCTCCATAGCTTTGCAGACTAGACTTGTTAAGCTTATGGGGGTAATTACCAGGGTCCGTGAGGCGCCGCCTTTGTGGAGTGGGACCACAGTTGCCGTCGCCACTCCTTGGGCACGTATCCTGTGGTAAGGCTGAGATTAAACAGCTGCCTTATGTGCGGGTTAATTCCTCATTTAGCTCGTGTAGCACACAGCCGGGGACACCATCCGGTCCCATTGATGCTGTGTTTTAGCTTTAGAGAGCAGCTTTCACCTGCGCATTTGAGATGTCCGGGAGGCTACACTCGGCTGGGATAGTTATCTCTCCTTTAGGGGAGAGGGGGTGAAGTTTGCACTGAACCTGTCTGCCAGTATGTTGGCAATGTCTGTGGGTTCAGTGATTTTTGTATCATTTTGGACTAATTCTGAGCATATCTGGGAGTTTCCACCCAGGTTCCTAACATAGCTGAAAAAGGCCTTATGATTGTCCTTTGAATCCATGGCAATTTTCTCTCAAAATTGGCCTTAGTTGATTTTATGAGTGCTCGTATTTTTTACTAATAATGATCAGGGTGACTTCCCTTTTATGGATTTTGTTCTATCATGTAATAGCTTTCTCCTCTTATTGTAAAGTTTGTTAATGGCTGGGGTCCACCAGACTGGACGTTTGCCCTTTGTGGAAAGAGTCTTGGTTTTATTTGGGATTGCCTGATCCATGCAGTCCTGGAGGTGTTCATAGAAGGCATTTGTAAGGGCTTCCCAGCTTGGGTTGTGGTTTCCTTTGCCTCGGGGGCCTTGAAGGATACTACACCAGTCTTGAGTAGTGTGAAGTTTGCTTTAGAGAAGTTCTTCACTATGGTCTTTTGTTTGGGGTGGGGGGATGTGGATTTCCAGTGAGATTAGTTTATGATCAGATCTCACCAATGAGGGATATACTTCCGGTGTGGAGCATTTTGTCCCCATGTTTGTGACAATGAGATCTAGTATATTTTCTCCTCTCGTGGAACAGTGACTAGCTGTTCCATGGCATTTGAATTTATGAACTCCAGGAACTGTTGGGCTAGAAAGTTAGGGCTTGAGTAATGTTCCCAGTCTATATTCGGGTAGTTGAAGTCACCCAATATGATGGTGTTTGGAGATACATTTATACCCTCCAGTGTCTTCAGGA
Organism: Protopterus annectens; assembly: GCF_019279795.1. Lineage (NCBI taxonomy): Eukaryota > Metazoa > Chordata > Ceratodontiformes > Protopteridae > Protopterus > Protopterus annectens. The sequence continues at coordinate 1,819,022,719 of NC_056732.1, forward strand.
AGGCTGTGTGGGGTTCCTGAGTTTGAGAGGGTGGCCTGTAGCATGCTACAATTTGTAGAGCAGTTTTGCCTATGGTTAGTTGCACCTGGATGGTTTCCGAGCTTGTGCGTTGCCACCAACCTGGAGGTGTGGGTATCCTTTATGAAAATGGATACACCCCCTCCTTTTGTGGTGTGGTCCGGGTTTTGGGGCCGGAACGCATGATATGAGGTAAAACCTAATAGTGCTGGGGTGCTCTCAGGAGCCTTGAACCAGGTTTCAGTTACAGCACAGACATCGATGTTCTCCATACTGAGAAGGGCCTCGAGTGCGTGCATTTTGAGATTTAGACTTCTGGCATTGAGCAGCATTACCCTCAGTTTCTTCCCATTTTTGTTTTCTAGGGTGGTAGGTTTAGAATTTGAGCCTTGCCTAAAGAAGGCACTATGGGGTGGCAAGAGCCTTAGACAATATCCGAATCCCAGGGTGACAGGTGCAAGCCGTCCCTTGCAGCGTGGCTTGTCAAGCATGTCATCCCAGGCAGACAGACACTGGATCCCCTTTGAATGACACCAGACATTAAGCCAATTGTTAAAGCTGATCATCTTGTCTCTATATTGTGGCATCATTCTTGGTGAAGGAAGGATACTGCTCAGGGTTAGGGTCATACCTGCCTGGGCTACATAATCATAGAGCTCCTCTATGTCTCTTTTCATGTAGTCCAGGGAGGTACGTCTCAGGTCGTTCACACCAGCATGGACAATGACTGTGTCATATTTGTACTTGCCGTGGAGTGACCCAGTGCTTGTGTTATGTGGCGGATTCTAGCGCCCGATAGGCAGCTTACTGTGACCCTCTCCTTGTTCAGCCTGGTGAGTGGGACGTCAGTGTGTCTGACTATGGAGTCACCTATGACAAGTATGTTTGGTGTTGTATTTGGCCTTAAGGGCTGTGACTGCTTTGCACACTGCTTTTGTGGTTTATGTGTTGCTTGTGGGGTGTCTTGAGGTAGCAGTTGTTTGGGTGTCTGCTTTGGAGGCCTCTGCTGTTTAGGTAAATTTTTACTCAGAGCCTCCGAGTATGTCTTTGTGTGTTTATGTGTTTGATTCAGTGGAGTGGTAGCATTATGTGAGGCTGGTTTTGTGGTGTGTGTAGTTGCCTTCTACTCCTGTCTGGTCTTGTCAGTCCTGAGTTGAGAGAGCTATATATTTTTGTATATAGCACAAACAACACAGTATAGACAATTGTCAACCATGAGAGTTGCAACAACAAACAGTGATACAAAAAGCATACAAACATACATTATACAGCTAATAAACTATATACAAAAGTGCTAGATGCCTAATTAAGTAAGATAAAGAATTGACCTTATGCGATTTAAATGATTAAGCAATAGATTAGACAATTTGAGACCCAGATATAAGAAAAGTGAAAGGAGAGGGAGAAGGTAATATAATAACTAAAGGTAAATCTGTTTCCCATCACTAGATCACAATGAATAGGTAGCAAACATTATTGCAATATGTGGTTGAATAATATATTCCAGTATTCAGTAAAATGTGGATGTAGATTTTGGCTATGCATTACAAATTTGTGAGTTGTAACGGCACAGTTTTCTATGTTCTTAAATATGAGAAGAGTTTGGAGGGAGTGAAGTTTTATTTAGGCTGTTGGCGTTGAGTAGTAACACCTACTGGTTTAGTTGAGTTGAGGATACTTGAAATATATGCTAACAGTTACACATTGCTTTTTCTTCTTTTTAGTATCACAGTGAAAATGATACTTGGTCATCCATGTGGCCAGATTGTCTTAGCTATCACTTGAGGTGTTCTGCTTACATCAGGTTCCCTCCAGCTTTGGTCTTTACTGATCGACTAAGCAATATCATTTTTGTCTTTTCATTTCAGAATTTTATGATCTAGGAGTTTTTCCCTAATCTTATTTTCTGAAGGGGAATGGTTTACATAAGGAACATTTTTAATAATAGAGTAGCAGGCTATGCATGATTTGTGAAATGACTGAATAAAATAACCATTGCAACCTAATACATTCAATGTGCATCTTCAGAACAACAACAATGGCACTGTGTTTTGGCAGGTCATGCATAGAGCTGGTTAAGGAGTCTGTCAGTCACTGAAATAAAGAAATATAGTACATCCTATTGTGCTTTAGGGCTAAAAAAAGGTCCTCTCTCTTCTTTAAATTGTAGCAAACTGCTTACTATAAATGCAACAAGCAGCTTGCTACATACAACACAGGGAGCAATAAGCGCTTCAGCCTTCACTGAAATAGCAATATCACTATTCCTTTTTGAATGCCAGTACTGTACTAGAACACACATTGAGTGAGCACTGAAGTGTTTCTGCAAATGCATTATTAGCATTCAGATACTGAATGCCAGTATTGAAGCTCACCTCACACGTCAGGGTGTTCATGTAGTGATCTGGGTTTAGGCTTGTCCGCCTGGTGAACGGAACTTCCCTGGCCAAGTTCAAATGTCAGACGAAGCATATGGGCAGGGAGTTTCTCCCTATTATGAATTTTTACTTGTGTTTATAGAAACAGTTGTTTTTTACTTGTGTTTATAGACACAGGTGTTTGGGCACCTGTCAGCAGCTTATTCTGTTGGCAATACATATTATGGGTGAGGTTGTTACAGTCCATACTCCACGGTGAGGGGTGTTCCCATTCACATTTGACTGTTACCTGTATTCATTCATATGGGGATTATTATCTTGGACATAAAGTGAATACAGGTATGCAGTTGTACATTACACAAATGTGAAGGGTTATTACTGTAAATATGTACGGACTATACCTCTCAACCTCTTAGAGCAACAAATCTGCGCAAAGCCTACATGATGAGGGACTAATAGGGACACATTTTAACTATTGCTCTTATAAGCTTAGAATGTTGATAGAATACTAGGTTTTGCATTAGCATGACTTTTCTGCAGGCTGTGGAGTCTTAGACTCAATATAATTCTCATTATTTAGTGATGTCAATCTTCAGCTACTTACCAGACAGGTGCAGATCGTCAGAGGCACACAACAATAATATGAGGCAAAACACTGGTCATTCTGTGAATATCTGGACAGTTGAGTGGTATGGTACGGACCTCTGTATTAGGCTGTTGTGTTCTGGCACATCAGTAGCTCAGCATTAATGACTGAAGTCGGAACGTGCTGGCAGACAGTTGGGTTTCAGACTTCATACTGCGGACATTAATGCCATTGTGAAAAAATTTTAGGGGTTGGGAGGGTGGCCTAATGGTTAAGGTGTTTGCCTTACAAACACAAGGTGCAGGGTTTGAGTCTCACAAGGAATAATTGGCTAGGCTTAAAATGGCTCGCAAGGGCAGTTAGCTTAGTACTAATCTATGAACCTATGAACCTCCCAACAAATCTGTGCTCAGAGTGGCTGCTACTTTCACTTCCTCACTACACTTCTGCAATGTAGTAGTAATCATCACCACAGATGGCTACTGCAGCCAGCCAGATGTTTGGCCTAGCTTCCAGAGAATAGGGTTGATAGAAAGGTGCTTCTCAACTAATTAGTAGCAGAGGAAAGATGTTTAAGGAGTTCTTTACTTTGTTTTAAGTAGATTATTGAATATATTTTCTTGATATAAGCTTTTGTAATGGGCAAAGTGAAATATGTTTTTTGGGATCTTTTAATTGCACCAGATGTCAAGTATAGGATAATGGCTACTGAGGGAATCAGGCAGGATACACAAGGTATGAATATTGAAAGTTTGCATTGTTAATATCCAGTAAAGAAACTCTTTATCGGTGGATTTATCTCTTTTTGCAAGTGCTATTATTGTTTAGTTGAAACCAAAGACATAGGTAATTAGTGTAGTTGTGATTTTGACCATTGTGTGTTAACATCTCCTATTACAAATGCTTGTGTTTTATACTTGTTAGCATCTAATGTATTATATCTTTAACTACAGTAATGGTCTGATTAGATGGTTGTCATGGGAGGTATACAGTAGCTGTTTGGTGCATGAATTAACTCTTAATATGGTGCATTAGAGCTGAGATTTGGAAATGAGACTCAAATGAGTGGATGGTCATGTGAAAGTTACATAGTTTTAGATATATCCATATGCCTCCAGCTTTTTTTTTTTTGATCATCTGTGATGCTATAATCAGGTGGAAGTATTTCAGCATCTGATATGTTAGGCTTTATCCAAGTTTCAATGAAGTTTAGGATACCTGGTTTATGACAGTGAATCCAGCTAACATGTTTGGGCTATTTTATGACACATGCTTCTAGCAATACTGTCACATACTTTTAGTACCTCATATGAGTTTTAAACCATGAGTTATAACCTGTACGAGAGGGGTTAGGTTGGATGTCTGTACAAAAGGGCTGATATATACCACTTTAGTACTTTTGGTTTAATTTATTTCTTGTAGCTGAGATGTTTATTTTCTTATGGAGATTTGTATGTCGGGTGGTATCATAGGTTAAGTAAGACAATATGGTTCTTATAATATTGGCTTTATCTTAGTGGTAAGTAAATTTGGAGTATTTTGCCTTTCTTTGGAGCACAGCCCACTTCTTATGTTAGCACAAATGTAATCAGCAGGAGTAGTATTACAGCTGTTGATAGGCAGTTGATATGGGAGATTTTAGTGTGTTCAGTGTAACTGAAGACAGTAAAATCTCCCATATCAGCTGCCTATCAGTGTAACTGAAGACAGTAACTGCGGTGGTGGTGCTGCGGTAGCATTGTTGCCTCACAGTAAGACGTTGTCCTGTTCGATTCTCAGCTAAAGCATCTTCTGTGTGGAGACATGCGTGAATGGGTGTACCTTCATTGAAGGTTGTGCATCAGGGCTGGCAACTCGGTACGTAAAAATCTACTGCCAATCATTAGCGGACCAGAGTTCTGCTATGGCGACCCCTAACCGGGAAAAGCTGAAAGATACAACAACAAGTGTAACTGAAGACAGTCATCAAATTAAATTAATTTATGGGTGGAGTCGTTTGTGGAAGTGGGTTGGGTATGATGTTGTTAAAAAGATAGTTTGGGCTAGTGAATTAGGGATTAGTACACAAGGAATAAAGTTGGGTGTTTGCAATGGGAGAGTTTTTCCTGTAGTTATAAAAGTAGATGTAACAGGGGACAACTGGAGTGGAGAGGGAAGCAGGCCATGACAGAGTAGGAGTGGAGCCATTCAGTGTAGACACGCACACTTGTTAGGTTCATAGCTTAAAACTAGGCTAACTGCCCTTGTAAGCTATTTCAAGCCTAGCCAATTACCCCATGTGAGAATCAAACCCTGCACCTTGCATCTGTAAGGTAAACACCTAAACCATTATGCCATCCTCCCACAAAGGAGACCCAGAGATTACACTCCAGGCAAAACTCTGTGAGTTGTAAAGAGACACTTCTATAATATTCTAAAATTGTTTGAAAATAAAGCTATACTACAGTATACAGGCAAGATACCCTTACAGTGACAGTGTGCCTCTGGGAAACCAGTCCTATGCAATTTCCTTGGGTATCCTACTCAGAAAAATAATAAAACTAACTTCACAGCTGGAGATTAAGTATTAACCTTGCACAGGAGTATAGATTTCATTGTGCTTATCTGCATAATCCAATGAAAACCAAAATGTATTGTGTCCCATTGCTAGCATTTCAGAATAAGGCTTGTTAGTGCAGAACAGTGCTACAGCTGTGTTACTAACACAGACTGATAGCTGCATTATCTCATGCCCTGTGCAGCTCTCCAATCTGGCACCCCCTCAGTTCTAGAAATAGTCTTCTTCAAGTTGAGGACCACAAATAACTCCTCTGCGTGGAAACTATAACAAATCACTTGCTACATGTAGAATAACATGTGTGTTGCATCTTTAAGAAGCATTTCTAAGACCTGAACTTGCATATAAATAGCAAGCACGTGCTAGCTTCAGTGCCATTTTGTGAGTACAGGTTCATAGGTTCATAGGTTCATACTAGGCTATCTGCCCTAGGGCATTTATAAGCCTAGCCAGAATGTGTTTGGCTTTCGCCACCCATTTTAAATTTATTTTGCTATGCCCTTTTTCGAGGTTAGTATACTGTGCCTCTGTCTAACAGTGACACAGAAGTGATACCCGGGGTAAACCTACGATCTCCCATCCACTCATCAAGATTCCTCTTGAAGAGAATCAATGAGGGACTCTGCCTAACCTGGACTGGGATTTTATTCCAGAGTGAAGGGAGCCTCTGGGTTATGAATCTGTCCCTCCAGCATGTCCTATTTATTTCAGTGCTGAGGTTCAAGTCTCTTGAGCGCGTAGCTCGATGGATTTGGATTTTCTGAGGTGCAGCATGTCCATTAATTCTGGGTTGGACATGGCTTTATACATCAGACACAGATCGCCTCTGAACAGGCAGTATGCCACTGAGTAGAGCTGGAGTTTCTTTAACCGGGCAGCATATGGCATCTGTTTGAGCCCTTTGATCCTCTTGGTGAGGTACTTTTGGGGCCTTTCCAGTTGCTGCAGGTGTCTGGTAAGGTACATCCCAAAAGGGGCATTGTACTCAATTATGGGCCTGATGAGGGATGAGTAAAGAGGCACAATGACGTCCCCTGATCTAGATGTGAATCCCTTCATGATTAGGTGGGCTATATAAAATGTTTTTCTAACCACTTTGGCCACGTGGTTGTCAAATGACAGATTGCTATCAACTTGGGTCCCCAGGTCCCTAATTACTTCTTCTGTACTTAATGGATTACAACCTATGTGGTAATTTGTGGGCACTTTGTTTTTGCCAAAGGGGATGACTATACACTTTTTGGCATTTAGCTTGAGGCCATGGCTCTGGCACCAGTTGTCTGTTTCTATGAGGCCCTTTTGGAGGATGCTTGTGTCGGCTGGAGAGTCGACTATGGCGCCCAGTTTGCAGTCATCTGCGAAATTGGTCAGCCACAGTCCTTCCATGTTGGCCTGTACCTCCGAGAAATATATACCGAAAAGGAGAGGTCCCAGGACTGAGCCTTGTGGGACACTACTTGTAACTGGTTTGGAGTCTGACATGGCTCCAGCAATTCTAACCATGTGGGTTCTGTCCTTGAGCCAATTTGCAATCCATCTAGTGACATAGGGGTTTATATTTAAGCTGGTGAGCTTATCTATAATGCCCGAGTGGGGTATTGTATCGAAGGCTTTTGCGAGGTCCAGGTAGGCTGTGTGGACCACCTTCCCCTCGTCAATGGCCTTGGTGACTGTTTCAAAGAAATCAACCAGGTTTAAGAGGCAGGATCTGCCCTTAACAAAGCCGAACTGGGTAGGATCCAGTGTTTGTAGGTCCCCAATATCTTTATTTATGAGGTCCATGATGATCCTTTCCATAGCTTTGCAGACCAAGCTAGTCAGGCTTATGGGGCGATAGTTTCCAGGATCCGTTGAGGCACAACCTTTATGGAGAGGGACCACTGTTGCTGGACACCACTCTTTGGGCACATATCCTGTAGTAAGGCTGAGATTGAACAGTAGTTTTATGTTTGGGTTTAGCTCTTCTTGGAGTTCATGTAGGACGCAGCCCGGGACACCGTCTGGTCCCATTGATGCTGTGTTTTTTGCTTTGGAGAGGGCAGCTCTTACCTGAGCATCTGAGATGTCAGGGGGGCAGCACTCTGCTGGGATAGATATTTGCCCTTTTGGTGGGGAGTTTGCGCTGAACCTGTCAGCTAGGATGTTGGCAATGTCTGTGGGTTCGGTGTATTTTTGTCATTTTGGACTAATTCTGAGCATATCTGGGAATTACCACCCAGGTTCCTAACATAACTAAAGAAAGCCTTGTGATTATCCTTAGTGTCCTGTGCAATTTTTCTCTCGAAGCTGGCCTTAGACAATTTTATGTGTGCCCGTATTTTTTTGCTAATACTGATCAGTGATGCCTTCCCTTTTTGGGATTTTGCTCTATCATTTAGTAGCTTCCTCCTTCTATTGTATAGTTTGTTTATGGCTGGGGTCCACCAGACAGGACGTCTGCCTTTGGAGGATTGGGTCTTGGTTTTATTTGGGATCGCATGATCCATGCATTCCTGAAGGTGTTCATAGAATGTGTTTATAAAGGATTCTGCGGTCTGGGTCATATTTTCCACAGGCCTGGGGGCTTTGAAGGATTCCACCTCAGTTTTGAGGAGTGTGAAATTTGCTTTAGAGAAGTTTTTCACTGTGGTTTTCTGGGCAGGGGGTGGGGTCGGGATGTGAATATCCAGTGAGATTAGTTTATGGTCTGATCTTTCCAGTGAGGGATACACTTCTGGTCTGGAGCATAGAGTCCCCATGTTGGTGATGATCAGGTCCAGTATGTTTTCCCCTCTTGTGGGAGTGGTAACAAGTTGTTCCATAGCATTTGAGTTTATAAATTCTAGGAACCTTTGGGCTAGGGTGTTGGAGCTAGAGTAATGCTCCCAGTCTATGTTTGGGTAGTTGAAGTCGCCCAATATAATGGTGTTTGGAGAGACCTTCATATTTTCCAGTGTTCTCAGGAAGGCCGAGTGGGGTTCCTGGGTTTGGGAGGGTGGTCTGTAGCAGGCTATAAACTGGAAGGCAGTTTTACCCACTGTTAGTTGCACATAGATAGTCTCTGATGCTTCGTGCTTTGCCACCAACCTGGAGGTGTGGGTATCTTTGATGAATATCGATACTCCCCCTCCTTTCGTGGTTCGGTCCAAGTTTTGGGGCCAAAAAGCATGGTATGAGGTATAACCTGGTAGTGCTGGGGTGCTCTCGGGAGCCCTGAACCAGGTTTCTGTTACTTCACAGATATCGATGTTCTCCATGCTAAGGAGAGTTTCGAAAGTGCATCTTGAGGTTTAGACTTCTGGAGTTGAGTAGCATTACTCTTAGTTTCTTATCCTTTGTGATACCTATGGAGGTGGGTTTGTCTTTTGAGCCTTGTCTAAAAAAGGCACTATGGGGGTAGCAAGAGCCTTTGCCAATATCCAAAAGCCCAGGGGTGACAGGTGCAAGCCGTCCCTAGCGAAGCATCGTGGCTTGTCGAGTATATCATCCCAAGCTGACAGGCATTGGATCCCCTTTGAATGACACCAGTACTTAAGCCAATTGTTGAAATTGATCATCTTGTCTTCATACTGTGGCATCATTCTTGGTGAGGGTAAGATGCTACTCAAGGTCAGGGTCATACCGGCCTGGGCTACATGCTCAGAGAGCTCCTTTATGTCTCTTTTCATGTAGTCCAGGGAGGTACGTCTCAGATCATTCACACCAGCATGGACAATGACTGAGTCATATTTCTACTTGCCTTGGAGTGACCTGAGTGCTTGTGTTATGTGGCGGATCCTAGCACCCGACAGGCTGCTCACCGCGACCCTCTCCTTGTTCAGCCTGGTGAGCGGGACATCAGTGTGCCTGATGATAGAGTCACCTATTACAAGTGTATCAGGTGTGTTGTTTAGTCTTAAGGGCTGTGACTGTTCGGCACACTGGCTTTGTGAGATATGTGTTGCACGTGTTTTGTTTTGGGGTAGCGGCTGCTTGGGTGTCTGCTTTGGAGGTCTCTGCTGCTTCAGCAGATCTTTATTTAGAGCCACCTAGTATGTTTTTGTGTGATTATGTGTTTGGTTTGCTGTCGTGGTAGGTCTATGTGAGACTGGAATTGTAGTGAGTGTGGTTTCCTTCTCCTCCTGACTGGTTATGCCAGTACTGAGTTGAGAGAGCTTAGCCTCCAGTTTGGCTATATGGTTGCATCTCTCACATGTGTTGGAATTTGTTGGGAGGAGGAGAGGGTTGTCTGTGTACATGAGGCAGTTGTAACATTGCCTCAAGATTAATAAAAATGAAAAGCTGGAAACAGTGCACTCAAACCGCACTTTATTGTAGTCCACAACAGAATAAATCCACAAGAGTTAAACACCAAGGTAAACGCTTTAGAGCAAGTAAATGCGTCAGCTGAAAGCTACGACTTCATCAGACAAATACATTTAATTAATTGACCTTTATATAATAAAATTCAAAGAAAAAAAGACCAATGAAAACAATTGCATCCTGTTTAAACCAATAGTGTTATTGACAACCTAAAGAGCTCATTATAATAAAACCTTGCATGAAAAAAGAATGTCATATAAACATGTTAAAATCTCTTTAAAAAATGGTTCTGATTTATAAAAACTGTAAAAATTATTCAAAAAAATCCTTAAATAATCAATTTCTTTTGAAACAATATAATTAAATAAATACATTAAAAACTTTAATTAAATTCATGTAGGGCTGTGTTTTATTTGCCTCAAGATTCCCAGATTCAGCAGCTGGACCAGAGAGGAGATTGACAACTCACCTTTGGACATGCTAGAATAATATTGGGAATTCCTTAATAATTGAAAACCAGGGCCAGTGGGGAGTGAGGGTGTAGTGCTTTTAATTTTTAGTGCTGACTTATATAATTGCTTTAGTGAGCAAGTGCCAGGTAACTTAAGTGCAATGTGTTACAGGTAACTTAAATTCAAAAACGACAAACAGTAACTTTCTTTCAAGTGAAACAAGGAAATAAGTACAGTAAGCAATGCAGATATCACTAGTGATCCACAGAAGCTGAGAAGTCAGATTAGGTGGAATTAGCATTCCAGGGAAATAACAAGCAAACAAACAACAAGCATATAAACAAAGCTAGATTCAGCAGGCCTGGATCTAGTCTATGCTACAGCAAACAAGGTGTACCAATTTCAGTAAGATACAGTTCAAATATTCAGGCACTATAAACCTTTAACCAGAAATTCCCAGCTCAGAAGGGCAGAGTCCAGCCTCTTCTCCCACAAGAGTGCAGACCACGAACCTTCTTAATGTAAAATAACTGGCCTGAAGCCCAAGTGCTTTAACCAGAACTAATACACTTTAAGAATAACAGACACTGGGCTCTCAATCAGCAGTTCCCAACTTAGAAGGATGAAAGCTACCTGTCCTGCCACCACAGTGCATGCCACAAACCTTCCTAATGTATAACAACTGGTCTGAAGCCCAAGTGCTTAATCCAAAAGACTTAGAATGATAGCTACACTTTAATCAAGTTACTACCAAGCAGTAATAAATACAATTGAATACTTTAGAGAATGCCTGGATTAGTGCTCAAGTTACACAAACAAAGCTAGATCCAGCAGGCCCGAATCCAGTCTATGCCACAGCAAACAAGGCGCACCAACTTCAGTAAGAAGCAGTTCAGATATGCATGCACTATAAGCCTTTAACCAGAAATTCCCAGCTCAGAAGGGCAGAGTCCAGGCTCTCCTGCCACAAGAGTGCAGACCACGAACCCTCTTAATGTAAAATAACTGGCCTGAAAGCCCAAGTGCTTAAACCAGAATTAATACACTTTTAGAATAATAGACACTGAGCCCTCAAATCAGCAGTTCCCAACCTAAAAGGATATAAGCTACCTGTTCTGCCACTACAGTGCAGACCACAAACCCTCTCAGTGCAAAACAACTGGTCCGAAGCCCAAGTGTTTAAACCAAAAGGCTTAGAATGAGTTACACCAAGCAGTAATAAATACAACTGAGTACTTTTAAGATGATGCAAAAGTAAAAAAAAGTAGGTAGAAACACAAGTACAGTAAAAGCAGATGAATTTTTTTTTATTTTTTTTTTTCTGAATAAGTGCTGAGATCAAAGAAACAGATTTGAGTGCTGAAACTAGAAAACTGGCTAGTTATAAGAAAATAAAAAACTAAACTAGAAGGCTTCCCTCCAACACAGAAGGGCTTGGGGGCTCAGAAGCCTACAAATAGTCTATACTGCTTAACAGGAAAGGCAGGAAACAAGCTTACATTTTTTTTTTTATTATTTTTCTGTTTCCCAGATGCTCTCTTTGTACACAGTAGGAGTGCCTGAAATCAGAATATGATCTCACTGCACTCAGCTGAGTGAGCAAATGAGATGGGCCCAGAAGGAGTATCCAAACACAAATTTACAAAAGGGGCGGGCAGTTGCAAGGCCACTAAGATTAACACCAAAACAAAAACAGGGAGGGTGGGTGCGACTAACTGAAGAGCAGAGTCAAAACTTCCAGTTCAGTTAATATTCCTTCCACACAGTTAAAATCAATTTAAATACTGTATTTTTTTGAAAAAAAAGAGCAGCTAAAGGTACTTAAATTCTCTTATACGTCCAGTTGAATACAGCAAGTCCTTAGCCGGCCAAAGCTGAGGTTTTTAAGCAGAAAATATTTCACACTGTACCACTTAAATAGGCAAGGACAGGAAATCAAAGAATGTGACTACCCCCACACCTGTAATTACTAGCAAATAACAAAGTTCAGCAAACACTGACTAACTTCCAGTTCAGTTAATATTCCTTCCACACAGTTAAAATCAATTTAAATACTGTATTTTTTTGAAAAAAAAGAGCAGATAAAGGTACTTAAATTCTCTTATACGTCCAGTTGAATACAGCAAGTCCTTAGCCGGCCAAAGCTGAGGTTTTAAGCAGAAAATATTTCACACTGTACCACTTAAATAGGCAAGGACAGGAAATCAAAGAATGTGACTACCCCCACACATGTAATTACTAGCAAATAACAAAGTTCAGCAAACACTGACTAACTTCCAGTTCAGTTAATATTCCTTCCACACAGTTAAAATCAATTTAAATACTGTATTTTTGAAAAAAGAGCAGATAAAGGTACTTAAATTCTCTTATACGTCCAGTTGAATACAGCAAGTCCTTAGCCGGCCAAAGCTGAGGTTTTTTGAACGTCTATATATGAGGCAGCTAATTTGTATGAAAGTTAAAGCTATTTAGGTTCATTTCTAATGTGATGGTACATAATAAAGCTGCTTGAACAGAACTCACAATATTCGTTTATGTCATCCTGACTAGACGAGTGACATGGTGTCAGAACTGGGATTCCAGAGACTGTTTTTCAGAGCCACGAGATGCAGAATTAATGGTGAAGATAAATTAAAAGCATCAAGAGCAAAAAAGGGCTAGAAATGAGGTAAAAATAATGAAAACTTGCACGAATTATTTATTTATTAAGAAAGATAAAAAGGAGCATTAAAAGGGCATAAAACACATTACTAAGCAAATGAGTAGCACAACAACATTTATTAAGCAAGTGAGAAGCATAAAAAGCCTATTAATTAGGTAAAATGCTTGAAATTACAATTTCTGATAAAACAAGCATCAGAAAAACACATAAGGGGGTTTAGAATTACCTCAGAATTACAAAGTGAGCATGTTTAGAGTTAAAATGAGCACAAGGAAATATAATGGGCATGAAAAGAGAGTAAATGAGCAAAATGAATATAACAAATGGGACAAAAAGGGCACATTAAGTATAAATAAAGCAAGGCGACTACATGTTTTTTGGTGAATTACTGTTTTAGCACAAACTACTACTTCGCATTGACTGGAGCTCTGAATAGTATAACTAGAGTTATTCAAATTGTCTATGTCTTTTGAACTTGTATCTCTTCATATTTGTATACTTAGTTGAAATCATGTAGGTTTTGATGGTTGTGCTGCTTTTTAAGGTGGCCGATTTGACTTTACTAACCAATTAATTGAGTGATGTTTAACATTGTGGGTGTTTTTTACTATTTAAATGTGATTGATTGTGTTGTAAGATATTCTGAAGAAGTCCATTAATATATGGCATGAAAGCCCTAAATTTTAATAAATCTGAGCTTGACTGAGTGTTTCTCCTTTAATTTTTTTTTGTTTTTTTTATCAGTTTGTGTTTCGTTAGTGTATTTTTAAAATTTGAGTTCGATGGAAAGAGACCCAAGTGGTTTGAGCTCAAGTCAAGTATCTTTTCAGGAGGTAGTAGTTGCTATCAACAACCTGACAGCTTTGGTTCAAAACTTAACCCATCAGGTTTCAGCTGTGTCCAACTTTTGGGTGAATGATAATGGAACCAATATGTGTAACCGAAGTTCAGGGTTGTTTTCCCAAGGCAGTAACATTTCCATGATTACAGCAGTACAGAGATGTTTGGACAACTCATTGAACCATCTTTCCATGGAACCACCATCGGTGAATGGGAGGAATGGAGATAGCATTGATGTTTGGACAACTCATTGAACCATCTTTCCATGGAACCACCATCGGTGAATGGGAGGAATGGAGATAGCATTGATAATTGTGGACCTGCCCCTTTAGTGGGCTTTTAATTAAGTGACTGGCTGTAAGAAGGGAAGGATCATTTTTTTGATACCAATGTGGAAGCCACCAGCTATGAAACTTTGCATAAACAGTTTAAGGACCTACATGACAAAACACTGAAATACCATAAATTACAACTTACAATTACAACTCCCACTAGAACTAAAGACCGGTCCAGCAAAAAGAACACAATAAGAATAAAAAAACGTAGAGCCAGTCACCATTGATAAAAACATAAATTAATTTAATAACTGACAAGCACTTTCAGATGTTTGTCCTTCATCAGGTCAACATATAAAATAACAGAACATATGATCAATATTACTATGCACATTTAAGTGATATTCGCTGCCAGAAACATGTGCATAGTAATATTAATCATATGTTCTGTTTCTTAGTTTTACAAGTTGTGGAAGAACGTTTTAGGGGTGGGGATTTGATAAAAAGGACAGAAACATTAGAAATTAACTGGATTGCTACATTACAATCCGATACAACACCAGGTCTCAATGCATGCTTTCCTATAAAACCCACCCTTAAGAGGCATAAACTAGTTCATTGACCTGATTGGTTGGTCTTCTTTTTAAAAATGGTTTGTGTTTTTATTATTTTATATGTTCACCTAATGAAGCACAAACATCTGAAAGCACTTGTTAGTTATTAAATGAATTTATATTTTTATCAGTGGTGACCGGCTCTAAGCTTTTTACTCTTACTGTAAATTACAACTTGAGAATGGTACTTGAGAGAGTGTTTTAAGAGGGAACACATACCAAAGGGTCTGAGGAGTTGTTTACACCGTGAGTTGCTTAATTTATTTAATAAGCATGGTTGTGAACTTCTGGAAGTACTCATTAGAGATAACCATAAAATGATTAAGCAATATTACTCTATTAATGTATTAAATTTACATATTCGTTCTAATTTGTTATTTGAGTCCAAAATGAACGAATATTAGGCTATTTTTGAACAAACTGACAAAACTGTTCCTGATCTTAGGAACAAAAAAGCCAAGAAATTACAAAGGGGTAAAGGTGATTATGAGACTGGTAAAGCATACCCCATACCACTGGGGAACAGCCCTAAAGGGAGCAATAATGGTGGCCATGAGATTCATAATAATTTTGATGAGTCTGAACATGTTAATGAATGTTTCCATGGGGATAATGAAGGTAATTACCCAGTCCCTTTAGATGTCCCCCGTCTGAGGAGGTTCAAATGGCTGCTGAACCAGACAGGAGGCAATGGTCCCCCTTGAGGGGAGAAGCTGGAATATCAACATACCCCCTACCAACAGGGGGCATCAGAACAGTGAGTAGGGGTTGGGGGAGAGGGAACAGGATGAGATAGACAGCACACATGAGCATTGTAATATAGTCTAAAATAAGACTGGAGATTTTCAGATTTACAACCTTAGTGAAGCGAACATGACTGTTGGTTGGGCTGACCTTTTTGAAAAAGGTTTTACATTTGTACCAGGTGGATCTGCCAGACTTAATGATGTGTTGGTACAATTAAAATTATATATTAGAAAGCTGAATTTCCAGTTCTTTTTTCATGAAAGTAATGCACATGCTTATTCCAATACTAAGTGTGTTAGATCTACTAGTTTTAATCCACTTTGCATCCTGTGGTTAGTCTGTTTGAGAGAATGTACAAATATTGTTGTCATTTAATTTTTATGCACCCAACCTTGGCCTAGTAGAAGTTGATCTATTGAATGAAATCACTAAGGATAAACAATATAAAGTTATGAAACCTAATAAAGGTGGGGGCCTGGTTGTTATGGGTATCAATGGTATATTAATAAGACGTTTGTTTTATTGCATGTTGACATTTATGAGGAGGTTTCCCTCAGTGAAATGAATATAGCATATCAAAGGATTGATTTAATACTTGAGGACCTTCTGTTGAATGGACAAATTGATTCACAAATTGATTTAAAGGACTTTGATTTTCGCAAGGTTTCACACACCAGGACCCCCACTATTTTTGGTATCCCCAAAATTCACATAAATATTATGAATCCACCATTGAGGCCTATTGTTGATGCCAAGGCATCTAAAACCTTTCCTATAGCTAAATATGTTGATTTTCATTTAAAAGATGTGTTATCCAAACACAAATATCTTTATTGAGATTCCAGGCATTTTTTTTTTGTCCAAACTTACTTTATACTTGGACAATTTATTATTTGTCATGGATGTCCAGGATTTATTTTCAGCTATTCTGCATGATATAGGTCTTGAGATGTTTTATGATTTGTTTGTGTAGTAATTCTGGCCTTGATCATTCAGAGATCCTTATGTTAGGGACTTTAATGGACATTGTGTTGGAGAATAATTTTATTGTGTTTGAGAATCATATTTTCTGACAGAACAAGGGTGGGGCTATGGGCTCTGCATGCACCCCTGTATTTGCCAACCTTGTACTGGCACGGTGGGAACAGGAAATGGTATTTTCATCTGAATTTGGCAGGTGATGGTCCCTTTATGGGCATTACCTTAATAATATCATTATTTTTTGGATCGACTCAAGAAGCCTATGCATTCAGCTCCAGTAAGATTACAAAGAATGATGCTGAAATTGCAAAAGTACTACTACAAAATTATCTGTACAAAAAGGCACAAACTTCTTTATCTAGCTAATACCTGATCCATATCACCTAGAAATACAATGGAAGAGCTTGACATGGAGAATTTTGGCTTCAGTGTCATGGAAGTGTGTAATTTTTCTATCACAAGACTTGATGAGCTGAGAGATCACACAAAGACTGATCCAGTTTTGCAAAAGCTCAATCACTACATTAATGTTGGATGGCTGTCAAAGCAATCTAATGTGCCACCAGAAGTGCAACCCTACATTCCTTACAGCGATGAGATGTTGATGGAAGATGGCATTATTTTCAAAGGTTCTAAAATTGTTGTTCCTGTTTCCTTACAACATAAATACATCCAGATTTTGCATTGTGGTTACCCAGGTTCCAAAGCTACCAAAAGAAAGGCAAGAGGACTAGTATTTTGGACTTCTCTATCAAAAGATATTGATAAAGTAATTTCTCCTTGTTCAGTATGCAATAGTACTAAACTGCATTTGCAGAAAGAACCACCTCAGCTAAGTCAAGTTACTGAATTACCTTGGTTAACAGTAGCCACTGACATATTCGAGTGGAACAATAAAAATTACTTAGTACTGGTAGACTCATTTGAACTGGTTTGAGATCGATCCACTACCTAACCTAACTTCCACTACTGTCATTACTAAGTTGAAACATAATTTCTCAGACCATGGAAGTCCACAAAAGCTTATTTCTGACAATGGTATCCAATTCACTAGTCAGTTGTTTCAGAAATTTGCAAGAGAATGGGACTTTGTACATGTTACTAATAGTCCAGAATATCCACAGTCAAATGGACTAGCTGAACATGCAGTTGTTGTTGTATCTTTCGGCTTTTCCTGGTTAGGGGTCGCCACAGTGGAACTCCGGTCCGCTAATGATTGGTAGTTGATTTTTACATGCCGAGTTACCAGCCCTGACACACAACCTTCAACGAAGGTATGCCCATTCACGCATGTCTCCAGGCAGAAGACGCTCTAGCTGAGAATCGAACCGGATAGCGTCTTATTGTGAGGCGACAACGCTACCGCAGCATCACCACCGCGGGTTTACTAGCTGAACATGCAGTACGTAGTGCAAAGGAATTACTTAAGAAGTCAAAGTGTGATAATACCAATGTCTTTTTGAATTTACTCAATCTCAGAAACATACCCCATGACGACATATGTGGCTCACCTGCTCAGAGACTTCTCTGCAGGCAAACCAGAAAAACATTGCCTATTCGTTCCAGTTTGTTGAGGCCTAAAGCTAAAAACAACAGAGCAATCAAAGCCCAATTATTTAGAAAGTGTTCTGTCCAGAAGTCCAGTTACGACAAATTGAGCACATTTCTTCATCTGTTGAAAGAAGGAGACAGTAAGGATACAAATAGCAAAAGGTTTTGACCAGATTGGTAAAGTAACAAGTATATGTGCACAACCAAGATCTTATTTTGTGAAATCTGAGGCTGTGAACTACAGGAGAAATCGTAGGCACCTTCTTCCTGTATCAGAACCGATATTGCAACATTGTTCCTGTGATACAGACTCTAAATCTCAGAACAATTCAGACAAAATTCCTGTTCCAGAACACGTCTTGATTCCCACTACCATTTCTGATGGTGTTCCTGATGTCGCTAAGGTTGAACATTCAGTAGAGACAATCCCAGTTGCTAAACCTAATCCCAGTTTCTGTATCACATGATTTGGCCATATTTTCAGACCCAGTGTGAAATACACAGCAACCTGGATGTACTTGTATATATGTATCTAGTGCTGTATAATTGCATGATGAAAATTATTTTTGTATCGAATGCATGTCAGTGAATGTCGTCAATATTGCATGACTCATTCTCAAAGAGGGAGGATGTCGAATAACATCTGCACTGTACCTTTAAGAAGCATTTCCAAGACCTGAACGTGCATGTAAATAGCAAGCACATGCTAGCTTCAGTGCCATTTTGTGAGTAGAGCCAGAGTGTGAATGTCTATGTATGAGGCAGCAAACTTGTATGAAAGTTAAAGTTATTTAGCCTCATTTCTAATGTGTTTGCACATAATAAAGCTGCTGGAACAGAACCCACAAAGTTCGTCTACTTCATCATGACTAGATGAGTGACACTACAGCTGTAACATATGTCTCATTTCAGCATTTGCAGATCATGGCCACTAACACCTTGTTCTCAACACACCTACCCCTTTATCTCACTCTAGCTATGCCCCTGTCCTAGCAATCTGTGCCTGTTTTTTTTTTTTGTAATAATCCAGCAGTAAATGTTAAATGTTGGTCTCAAAAGACATTTTGAATGCTTTAGCTTGCCAAAAGTCATAGCTCCACTATACAAATGCTACTTAGTTAATGATGTGTGTGTGTGTGTGTGTGTCTGTGTGTCTGTGTGCGTGTGTGTGTGTGTGTGTGTGTCTGTGTGTGTGTGTGTGTGTGTGTGTGTGTGTGTGTGTGTGTGTGTGTGTGTGTGTGTGTGTGTGTGTGTGTGTGTGTGTGTGTGTGTGTGTGTGCACGCGT
Organism: Protopterus annectens; assembly: GCF_019279795.1. Taxonomy (NCBI): domain Eukaryota; kingdom Metazoa; phylum Chordata; order Ceratodontiformes; family Protopteridae; genus Protopterus; species Protopterus annectens. Next base: position 1,819,041,947 of record NC_056732.1, read on the forward strand.
GCGCATGTGTGTGTGTATTATATATATGTGTGTGTGTGTGTGTGTGTGTGTGTGTGTGTGTGTGTGTGTGTGTGTGTGTGTGTGTGTCTTGTAAAACTGTATGTTGTTTCTCCCTTGCTATAAAATGCAATGGATAATATCACAGCTTCACTTGGAACCCCTGCCATATCAAAGTGCCAGCCAGAGAAGTACAGTTTGGATATTTCATAATATAGTTACTTGCTTCAATTACCGTCCTTCATAGGTCAACATAATGATTCTTACTATTTTACTAATGACCACTAGGGTCTTCATAAGGCTAGCAGTGCAACCTAACCTAGTTTTGACTCTGAGTACCCTGACCGCCTATGTGGTGTGGTATGGAGGTAAGGAGGTTGCTAATGGTTATGTGTGCAGGTGTGTTAGTTGGAAATTAGTTTCCTGTTGACCTCTGTCTGTTGGAGACATGGGTGACAGACAACGGGTGAATTTGCAGTTTCCCATTCGATGATCAATGTTTTGTTTAAATTACATCAGGGATGAACTCTGTTTCATGAAAATGGGCAGCTTATTCCATAGTGCAGGGATCCTTTGAGGCATGTTCCATTTATGTCGCAGGCAAAGTATAGGTCTTTGGATCTAGTGTTTCTGGTGCTGTTTGTTTTCTGGATGTGGAAGAGCTGCAGCAGAGTTGGATCTGAGGACACCTTATATGCCAGGCATAGACTGCCTCTCAGTAACCTGTAACAGACTGAAGACAGAGATAGGGCCTTAAGGCGATCTGTGTAGGGCAAAATATTTATACCATAGAATCTTCTGGTGATGAACCTTTGAGGGCATTTCAACTGTTGCAAGTGCCTCGTTAGGTACATGCCAATGGGGACATTGTACTCAGTGATGGGTCTGATAAGGGCTGAGTAGAGTGGTACTATAACTTCCTTGGACTTGGATGCCACATGCCAATGGGGACATTGTACTCAGTGATGGGTCTGATAAGGGCTGCGGAGAGCAGTACTAGAACTTTCTTGGACTTGAATGCCATACCCTTGCTTATGAGTTAGACGACATAGAATGATTTTTCTTACTATTTTGGCGATGTGTTAGTCGAAGGGCAGATTACTATCTACGTATGTTTCCAGATGCCTAACTAATGGGTCAACTCTTAAGGGTGTTTCATCAATGGAGTAATTAGCTTAAGTAGATGATTTCCCAAAGGGCACTATACTGCATTTCTTCACACTGAATTTTATTCTATGGCTTTGGCACCAGTCATTTGTTTGTGTTAGACCCTCTTGTAGGATGCCAGTGTCATGGCGTGAATCTGTGATAGCTCCCAATTTGTAGTCATTTGCAAACTTGATTAGCAAGAGGCCTTTGACATTAGCATTGACTTTCAAGAAGTACATGACAAACAGGAACAGGGCCCACACTGAGCCCTGGGGTACTTTGCTGGTGACTGGTCTCCTGGTGGAGGCAGTCTCACTGATCCTGACTTCTAGGGTCCTAGCTGTGAGCCAGTCTACAATCCAGTGAATTGTGTAGGGATTTATGCCTGGTTCTGAGAGTTTGTCAATAATAGCCAAGTGGGGTATTTTATCGAATGCCTCAGCCACATCAAGGTAGGCAGTACGCACCATTTTCCATCCATAGTCTTGGTGGCCTTTTCAAAGTCAGGTTTGCCTACCAGGTTGAGTAGGCAAGACCTTCCCTTAACAAAGCCAAACTGGGATGGGTCCAGTATCAGTAGGCTGCCATTGTCCTTGTTGTTTATTTCCATGATAATTCACTCCATGATTTTGCATATTAGACTTGTCAGACCGATAGGTCTGTAGTTCTTTGGACCAATGTTGCCCTCTGTTCACCTGGCATCCAATAGTTGTGAAGGATTACATTAGCAAACAGGTCAGAGGGACAGAGCAACAAAGCTGCTGTATGCAGATGATGTGTAATTACAGGCAGACTCTGAGCAAGAACTTCAGCAAAGGATAGGAGAATGAAATACAAAACTGAAGGCAGATGGGATGAAACTGAGTACAGATAAGACAGTGGTAATGTCAGCAAATTGGGGAAATCAGAAGAAGCTGAGAACTGAGATAGAAGGGAAGATAGTGGAACAGGTTAACAGCTTCAAGTATCTGGGAGGGGTGGTTGAGAAGAAGGGAATTCTGAATGAAGAGGTCAAAGCTAGAATCAGGGGGGCTGCAGCCTGCTGGTGTAGAGTGTCAGTTGTAGTGTATAACAGCAGAATGCCAAAGATGCTTAAAAGTAAGGTGTACAAAACAATGGTACGACTAGTACTACTGTATAGTACAGAAACCTGGGCAGTAAAGGCAGATCAGATGCAGAAGTCAGAGATGATGGAAATTAAGTGCCTCAGATGGAGTAGAAGAATGCACACTGTGGGACAGATGAAGAAATGAGGACATAAGAGCAGAAGCCAAAGTAGCTCCAATTGCAGGAAAGGTAAAAGGGAACATATTACAGTGGTGTGAGCACATGTGCAGAAATGCAGAAGACAGTCTGGTGAAAAAGATTTGGGGGACACAGGAAGAAGGCAAGAGGAAATGAGGACATCCAACAAAGAGGTGGATGGATTGTGTTAGAGATTTACGACTGCCAGGAATGAGTACTGAAGAGGCCAGGAGTGTGGTAGTGACTAAAGAGAGATGGTGGTAGTTAACACGACACACCGACCCCATTTAGAAAATGGGAAAAGGGGGTTGATGATGATGATGATGATGTGTAAGAGGTGGCGTAGGACTTGACTTTAAGACTTTATAGGTGAGGTAGAGGTCTCCCTCAAGAGTGTGTAGGAAACAGACAGGTAAGGTAGTCAGGGATGAGAATTTGATAGCAGTAAGGAAGTAAGTACAGAAGGGATAGTAAGGAGGTTTAAGGAATAAAAAGGTACT